>NC_055970.1:1077500-1107500 GCF_018492685.1 Alosa sapidissima
AGCTCGGAATAAAACCGTTCAGGAATTATTTCAACAACAGCAGAACGTGCCTATGTTTGTTCGTAGCCTACCTCCTCCTGGTCCGGGTGAATGAAACAGGGATGGGGGGCAAAATAAACATGCAGTTTGCTATGTAAACATCCCACAACTCCTTTGATATTTTACAATAATATCCAAATGGTCGTTACTTGACATCAGAAGCAATCGCTACCTGTAATAGCCTATGCGAGGAGTTGGCAGCAATAGACCTATGCAGCATTCATATCAGACGAGCGGTAAAAAAGTTCAGCGAATTTAGCTGCTGTTGACTTTACATTTCTGACATGGTATATGCTGCCAATTCGCGGGGTATATCAGACATGGAAATATGTAAAATGCGAGACATTCGCGCAAATAATGATGTGCTGTTAACATTCACAAAACAGTGATTTTTAAAAACTTCCTCATGAAGAACAGGACCTTCAATATATGGTCACAAGATTGAATGCAACATAAAGCAATTACCATTTTAATTTTATAATCCTTATTAATGCCAACATTTCATGTCAATGAATCTCTCGGTGTGCTTATTTTTCCGGTGTGAGCGGTGTATGTTGGGTATTTCTCTTACCCCTCGGTTTCAAGTAAGCTCCCGATCTTGCTTGGTTTTAAGGGGTATCTACCCCTTGCCCTTATCCCTACCCCTCGAAGTGAGAATTGAGATAGCCCTTCGTCTCATGTGCATGCGCAAAACTAAGGTGAAGGGGGAAGGGGTAAAATAGAGAATTGAGATTGGCCCTTACACACACACACACACACAGTCTTCTCTCCTTCATGATTCTTCCCCACCACTTATATACACTGAGGCTAATATATTTTAGTTGGACTATTCTTTCTGTCTGCCTCCATGTCTTTATATATTTATTTCTGCGCTAGACACCTCCTGCTGAGCATTCCTGTGCCCCTGCTGCCCAGTGTGCTGCACGCCCCCGATGACCAAAGTCAACCCAGCGAGGGGTTTCTGGTCAGTAGACATCTGAGCGCCCCCTTCTGTTGGCCCATCACATCACCTGTCCTTTCATCCTTCCGTCCGTCGATCTGCCTGTCGCCCCGGGGGATAGCCGGCAGGAGGGAGGGGAGAGTGGCACCTGTGCAGCTGGCCAGCGGCCGAGTGGCGCGTGACCAAACTTCCTGCTCAGCTCACGGGTCACGGCACACGTCAGCACTCTGACAGCGGGGTGCGGCAGGCACATTTGCTCTTTTTAATGCTAAACGCCTATCAGGCTGCCAGGCGCACACCACACCACACACAGAGACATTCACCTCACCTCACCTCACCACACACACACACACACACACACACACACACACACACAGGTATTTTATTTCTGCCACATACAGTGGGCATTGCTTCGATTTGGCCAGCTTCCCTCGCGGTCCGCACGTGGGATCACGCGGTATCACACGACTTTAATTTGTATTTTTCCAGTGACACTGCAACGACGCTGCAACAACCCAAACAACCGACAGATGTCTCTTGTGAGCAGGGTGTCTCGTAAAAAGAAATGGAGCCTGGAAAACCCTACACAGACTTCACTACAGACTTTAGGAGACTGGTTTGGAAATAATTTAATAGCCAGAAATATGCCTGCCCTGCCCTAATAAAGATTTATTTGGTTAACTGCGAGTGAATCCCGTTTGCAGCCGTAGAAGAAACGCAGGACAAATGAAACATTCCGGTTTTCTCTGAGTGCAGCGATGATAGACAGACATCATTTGGACAAAATATAGAGCATATTAACCTCCGTTCTGGACTGCAGGTAACTTGTTAAGCCAGTGGTTCTCAAACTTTTTCTTTCATTCCCCACTTTGATCAAGGGGGCATTGACTGATGATAGTGCCTTTGCAAGTCAGCATCTCCGACGGTACTCTACCCTATTAAAAATATATGTTTTCGATGTCCCAAACGGAGAGCCATACTTTATTGTTTTTAACGATCTCTATGCTGCTCACCAAAATGTAGGCATGGGAACATGATGAAGTAGGCTATCCAACTGTCGTGTGTTAAATTATTGTGATTACGAGCCAGTGGTTTTCAAACATTATGCGTGACTCGGACATCTAACTAAATGCAACAGGCTCATATCGTCCTCGCATTCGCAAAATCAGGACCAGTGTTTTGTCAAATTGCAAATAGCTATTAGTTTTAACCAGTGCTCGAATTACGTGGGAGCCAGAGGGAGCCGAGCTCCCATAGAGTGAGGACTGGCTCCCATGAAAGCAACAAAGTCAAAAACCTGAAGGGGTCTCTCATATCTGAAGGTGTCTGGCATTGTAATGGTTTAAATGAGTTACGTTGTGAAATTGAGAATGGCACAGACTAAATCATTTAGTCTATTTCTTTGTATTGTATATAAGTATATATACGTTTTTGATCCCGTGAGGGAAATTTGGTCTCTGCATTTAACCCAATCGGTGAATTAGTGAAATACAAACAGCACACAGTGAACACACAGTGAGGTGAAGCACACACTAATCCCGGCGCAGTGAGCTGCCTGCTACAATGGCGGCGCTCGGGGAGCAGTGAGGGGTTAGGTGCCTTGCTCAAGGGCACTTCAGCCGCGGCCCACTGGTCGGGGCTCGAACCGGCAACCCTCCGGTTACAAGTCCAGAGTGCTAACCAGTGGGCCACGGCTGCCCCTAACCTCCTGTGAAATTGAAATGAGATATGGACTATTACAATCAATAATATGTTGAAATGAATTAAAAGTAATCAATTTCTATGAAAAATCGATGTCTGTTGTGTGCGTGTGTCAAGGTAAAGCCTAGGCCTACCGTGAGCATATACTGTACTGCGCAAAAGCGCCACTTGCGCCTAGGCTATTTCATTGTATCGCCTTGTTAGGCTATGCGCGGGGTGTGCCAACTTTTTATGAGATAGAGAGTCCCCCTTAAAGACAAAAAGATAATTCGAGCCCTGGTTTTAACACATTTTTATGATAGTATGAAGTACTTTTTGGATAGGCTACTATCTTAATCTTGGAATATGGGGAGGGAAGTGGCAGTGTTTTGTGCGCTTCTGCAGAAGTCAGCCAAATATGAATGTAATTCTGCAGCCTAAAGCAGATGTATTTGTTTATTGTACAGAAAAATAAAAATGACATGTCAAGCAGTCAATTGACTGCAGTCAAGAAGTAGGGCAAATTAATTAACGAAACCAAAACGTGGGTCATAGTTGAATTTTGAATTCATTCTTGAATTTCCCCTTGAGGATCAATAAAGTATCTATCTATCTATCTATCTATCTATCTAGTTGTCTAGTCTGTTAAATACGACACTAGATAGTATTAAATCGCCAACAAAATAGTTTTCTGCAGAAGCCTACCCAAGGCTACAGATTAATTCTGAACAGTTATTTCTCTACTGGCTCAGTTATCACACAAGACACTGTTTTGATTTGCGTAGTTGCGTTACCCCCAACACTGACAATAACATAGACAGCAAATTAACGTTTTGTGGAGCGGCACCGGTAGGCTATCAAAAGTAGATTTCGATTTTCGTTACCACCATATAGTCAAGCCTTAAGACATACCCAAGTAGCCTAAATCGAGGTAATGTTTAATTATGCATGATTTATTTTGGTATTGAATTCGTAGGCTGGGATTCCTCTCGGAAACAATGTTTAACGGTAGCCTCCTGCATTTTCAGAAGGGGCGGCAGTCAGGCTACTGACAGAGCGATGTACAGTGGCAGAGCGATGTACAGTGGCTGAAAGTGGTACTAAAGTTTCACGCAGCTTCACGCCGCGTAATGCGCGACTGAAGTGGCCATTTGAAAGCGACACCCACTTTACACATGAAAACAGACATGACTATGCACACACACACACACAGGAGCTGTGGACACACACACACACCTGAGAAGAAAAAAAAACGTCTTAATAAAACCGAAAAATCCTGCTGTGAAAAATCTCCCCCACAGTATGAGCATTTTTCTTCCCCCTTTGCCATTTTATCAATTGCAATCTGGGGAGCAGGAGATAGGAGGCGGTGGTGAGGCCGGTCCGCGGCTGATTTCCTGCTCATTTACACTTCCTTCAAAGGTGACTTCATCATCGGGGCCTGAAAGACACCCTGCCCCTCAGTAACAAATGATTACCTCCAAATGAATCCCAGAGGTTTGGGTGCGTAGTGCTGAACAAAAGGGAGGCAGTGCAAGTCACGGATCCTTTTTTTGTTTTTCAGGCGGATCATTTTTTGCTTCACTGATCTATTACTAAACAACAGCTGCTGTGACGAGGGGGATGGTGCAGCTCTCTGCAGGGATGATCATCAGGACAAGAGAGAGAGAGAGAGAAGAGAGAGAGAGCGAGAGAGAGAGAGAAGAGAGAGGGGAAAGGAAAGATGACTAATAGAGGGAAATAGGGGACTTTGGAAGGATGGGGCAGACGGAGATAGAACACTTAAGTGGTGAGGTCACAAGCGATCGTCTGAGGCTTTTAGTCGCAGTCACGCTGCGAAGGTGTGTAAGTGTATGAGTGTGTGTGTGTGGGGGGGGGGGTGAAGCTGTGCAATGCGGAACTGTCAGGTGGGTGTCAGACGAGATGGATAAAGAGTCACGTTTAACAGCTCCCTGGCACCTGTGCTCGACAGCCGCATCAGACTCGGGCTTCCGTCTCCTTGAGTCGCGCCCACCCCACACTCCACTGCTGCCGCTGCCCGCCGCTGCCCGCCGCCGCCCTTGAGTGACAGAGACTCAACCGGCACCATCAGCTGTCTCTCCGGCAACACACCCAGCACATCCACACACACAAAAAAACAGACCTATCTTAGAAGGGCAAAAATAAATAAAAAAAATACAATAAAGCACCTGCAAGGTTCCATTTTCTGGGAGTTTCTCAGAATTGCCTGTGAATTGCCCAGCTTTAAGGCCACTGGTAACTTAAGCCACACCAGTCAGGTGCAGTAACTCATACTCATGCTCACAGGTTGCCAGGGTGAAGGCTCATATATCCTGGAGAAAAATACACACTCTATTTTTCATCTCATTCCATTATGCTTCCCGAACAGCTCAGAGAATGAAATTTTTGCCTGAGTGTGCTGTCTTCCTCACTCACATTATCATGATGGGCTGTAATGTTAATTTCACTGCAGAGCTCTCTCTCTCTCTCTCTCTCTCTCTATGTATTTTTTTTATTATCCCAGTGATTTGTTTGATTATATTCATTTCCAGAAAAACAGTCTTCTAAAGAGGGTCAATTAATGGGATATAAACTCCTGGCACAAGAGGGTCACAAAGGTCAATGCCATTCATAATATTTTCATAACAGTAGATCACACTGGAGCTCAACAGTTTGAATTTTCTCATTCACCCTCAAGACATTCATAATATTTGCTTTTGTCTCATCGACTGTGAATTTTAACTTTGCACACTTGACTTTCCTTCCCACGCCTCAGCATTATGACAGAAGGAACTGTCCATTAGCACAGATTAGACCACTACATGCGAAAGACACTTCACATTAAGTAAGAAATGTGGATTCTGTGACAATAAGAAACACAGCTGAGCTGTATATGTAGGATGTAAGTATTTAAATATATATAAATGTAAGATGGGACAGCCGTGGCATACTGGTTAGGGCTTGGAACCATCATTCTTTTACATCATTTAATCATTCTTTGAATATTGCCTTTTCTTTGTTTCTGTATATTTGTGTCAGTTTAATTTGATGTAGTGGCTTAATTTTGCCCATTATTTGTCCTTGTTTGTATGGGTTTTCTTTAATTAACCCTTGTAAGGTGCTCAAATCTGAGGGATTCATTTTCAATGTTTGGTAAAAGAAAAACTCTGATTGGCCTTGGCTCATTTTCTGTAAAGAACATAAAAAATAACGTATGTTCAATGACTGCACACAGTACACCCTCCCTACACATACAGTTAAGAACAAAATGATTCATACCCCTGGCAAATATTGATTTAATGTAAACATTTGATTTAATTGATTTACTTTTCTCTTGACCAATATATATTAGTTCTGACTGAGAATGACACTGTCACATGTCAAAAGGTTAGAGGGGTTAGAATCCCGCACACAGACCATTCCGCAAGCAATTATTTATTAGAAATTACAACGTTTCGGTGTTAGACATTCATCAGCTAAATTCACACATTCACCTCAAACGTAACCTTAAATAGTTTGTTTGACTAACTAGGACCAATCAGGTCCTACTTTAGAATGGCTTCATTCATTTATAAAGTGGTATTCCCATCACAGCCTGTGAGTAAGAAAGAGTAGAAACATTGGCATTGAGTACATTTAAAAACAATGGGTAATCAGACCATTATAGGATCACAGTAAATGCATTGTCATTAGTCCAATATATTTTTTTATAAACAGGGAGGACACAGTCCATTCAAAAGTGGATAATTACTGATTAAATTGCATTGTAACAGTCCATATACACATATAGGCTACAATGAACTATTCCTGAGGAAAAATAAAGAAAACATCAAATTAACATGATATTCAGATAACATTTATCATTAAGGCTCATTAACTCAATGAAGAGTGTGATACTGATCGCCAAAACCAAGGAGGATATGACGTGTGTCTATCCTTCTTTCTTGTTGGCAGGTGAACCACTAGGGGTTGTAAAGAAAGTGAAATATCTGGGACATGTGATAAGAGATGACCTCTGTGATGATGATGATGTGCAGCCTCAGTGTGGAAAACTGTATGGGCAGGCAAACATGCTGACACGCAAATTCCACATGTGCACTCCTGATGAAATCTCACTCTTCAAAACCTATTGCACTCCACTGTATACTGCCCACCTGTGGTGTCATTTTAGTGAGTCAAAAATGAAAAAAACTTCAAGTGGCTTATAATGATGCACTGAGAATTGTGCTTCAAATCCCTAGGTGGAGTAGTGCCAGTGAAATGTTTGTGTCTAACAATGTGCCCACTTTTAACGCTGTTTTAAGAAATGTTATTCATAGATTCATGTGCAGACTGACAAGGTCTAAGAATATGATTATTGTGTCCATAGCTGATGTCTCTAAGAGTGACACAAGGTACACATCTTGCTTTTGGAAACATTGGACCCCGAAGCCTGTATATGTTTTGTAAATGATGCCTCATCTGCAAATTAAATGTTTTGTATTGTTTTATTTTTATATATTTGTACTGTGTTGTCTCTATGGACCTTTGTGTCTTGAATAAAGTTGAAAGATTAAGGCCTTTTGGCTATAGTGTCTGCAAAGTAAATATCCAATATGCCTCACGTCTTTTAAGTAGCAAGTCATGGTTGCCCACTCTTCGTGGTAGACTGACTTGTTCAATGTCGCAAAAGCGCAATGCCGGTCGTTTCTGCGAATAGAGCTCTTACAGTATGTTCGCTAATGCATTGTTTTAATTGCATTATGGTCTTTCCTACATACACCAGACCACATGGACACATTAAAATGTACACTTAGTAGTCTTTGCGAAGCTCTCCTTGGCTTTTATCTCGCAGTCGGGATTCTTTCTAAATTCCTGATCTGCATCTTTGGTCATATCCAACGCACCTGCCTGACAAAAGAGGTGTGCAAAAAGCCTTCCTACGTTATATGTCAAAAGGTTGTAAGGCAATGTGGGAGAAATAGGAAGCAATTTCATCTTTTTAAACATTTGTATGAAAAATGGCATGTCCAAAATTATTCATACCCTTTTCAAATAATCAATAGAAACATCTTTATTTGCATTCACATCTCTCAAAATGGTTCATATAATACCTACCAAGCCTCTCCATGTCTCCACAATGATTCTAGACCCCACCTTTTTAACAGCAATCCGGGTTTTGAGTCAGGAATGATTATTTGCCCACATTTTCTATTTTGATTAATTCAGTGAGGCCAGCCATCTCCTTCACAAGAACAATTTCCTTTTCCAAATCATTTTCTTCAGTAAGTCATTTTTTGGATCACCATCTGTTGTGTAGAGTGGTCAAACCCATGTGTGTATTCAAAGGCTGGTGTGCCTTACTGTGTATCTAACATTCTAACATTGATTCTAAGTCAAATTACATGCATATTCCTTGCATACTTGCATATTCAGCCTATAGCATATATATAGAGTTACATATATATATATAGGTAATGTACATTCCCTACAAATGATACTTGTGAATTATGTCAGACTCCCATTATTCAAATACAGTCCATAATAAATAATCCACTAATCTTTGTGACAGTTTATGGCATGTTTAAAAGAGAATTCCGGTGTGATATTGACCTAAAGTGTGATACCGAGTGTGAACGTATGTCTCATAGCCCATCTCGGCATGTCCCCTGCACTCCAAAATCTGGCGCTAGTTAGCCGATGCTACCGACAGCTTTTTCAATGGTGGTGCTTCGGCATCGGGCTAGCCATGCAAATAAATCACTGTTTTACACCCATTTACGAGGCTCAATGTATCTCCACACTTCATTGGTAGACTTCCGAGGGCCCTGACATTTAAAACGAGACATTGAGAACTTTGAAAAAGCACTGGTAGTTTACTTAGAAGACGATTTATACAGACAGTATCTACAGACGATTTATACAGACAGTTTAGCGTTTGCAGCCATCTTGAATTTAGTCACGATAAGTCGAGCGATGAGCAAGAATGAACAGGTATGATAAGGGATCAGATTCCAAAAATAATTCAGTGGAAATGCATGGATTCCAGTTGCTGCTACTGGGAGAAACTGGAATCCATGCATTTCCACAGAATTATTTTAATGTAGTGTACTTGTAGTAATGTAGTGTACTTGATATGCCACTAAGTAATGTAGTGTACTTGTAGTAATGTAGTGTACTTGATAATGTAGTGTACTTGATATGCCTGGGCTTGTGTTGTGTGTTCAGACGAGGATAATGCAGTACAGTGACTCAACGGTATGATGTGACTCACCGTCCTGCATAATATGTATAGCTCTTGTATTATACAGAGTCTAACACTACAACAGCAGCCAACAAGGCAGTCGGTATTTCAGTTACTGAACAGTGCCTCAATAGGCAATGGTTCTAATGTAATATTAAACACGTGTTTCTGAGTGACTGGAGAGATTGAGTAAGTTGTTGATGAAAAATGAAGTACACTATGCCCTGGCCTTGACAGATGTCTTACCGTTTTTGTTTTGGATTTTAGTTATTTTGGTGTCATACATGAATACAATTACAAATATATAATATTTCCACTCAAAACATTAATTAAATATTAATTGATTAAAGGTTGGTATTCCTCTTGACCTCTGTTATGTATAGTTTAACCTATGGATTATCCTCAGGGTCAAGATATAGCTGAGTAATCTCATACCATTCATCACTCTGTATGATGCCTTATTCCTCTATTTATCTCAATTACTTACAGTACCCTATTTTTTCCAAGGGTGGAGGTGTCGTGTTTACTGGTGTGAAATAAAACTCAAATATTCCTGACCAGTCATACCAATACATCAGTGCAAATCCCATTTGTATCTGTACCTGGTTGGTATGGCAGTAGACATCAATAATAGCCATTGCTGTTTAATACAAGGTGCCTCACTTTGCACTCTCTCATTTGCTTGGCATCTGGTAGTGGTGAGCTAGGTATCTTAATTCAGATTTTATTAAAGGAGGCTCCCATTGCAGAAAATATAATTTTTGAGCTTGCATTCTAAAGTCAGCAATGCCATCCATCATCATTTAAAGTGGTCTCAAGAAGAACCTCAAAACATGTAATTTTTGGGAAAGAACACTGTCTAAGGAATTTATTTACCTCAGGATGAGAGAGAGAGTTGATACAGATTGTTTAATTTTAGATTTAAGAGCAAGGGAACAAAAAATAATTAGCCCTTAAGTTGAGTTTTTGTATATATACTTCACAATAACCAAAGTTACTGTTTCATAAGAATGCAAAAAAAGAAAATGTAATGTCACATGGTTTCTAAGCTAAAACATTTTTGTCACATACTGCTAACATCACCTCACCATCCGCTAGCTGCCTGTGCCCTGAATACACTCTAAAAAAATGTGGCCTCTATGGACAGCCCAGGCTCCAAAAACGGCAACAAAAACAAATTGGTCCAGCCTGGATCATAAAAACATAACAAACTGTTCCAGCCAATCACCGACGAGATGCACGTTTAGGAGAGTTTCAATTTGCACAGGAGGGAGTGGGAGGGAGTAGCGAGCTAGCTCTCTGTTTTGTTTGAACGTCATCAGAAGTGACGTTACCCGACATAGAGACCTTTAAGACACCATCATACACTAATCAATATGAAAGATAGCAGAACAAAGAAAAATCATTTACACAAGGGAATAAAGTTCAATTACATATGGAGGACTCCACAAGCAAATCACCTTCCTTGGATACGGTCATATGACTGGCAAATATGTGATGTCAATTGACTAAGCTGCCAGCCAACAAGAGGAAGTCCCGGTGTTAATTAGCCCCTGTGCATCTGACCTCCAACACTTTGTTAAATGCTCGCTGAAGCATTTTGTCACCCCTGCAATTCAAACTCAAACGTCGCCCCAAGGCATGCGTGCAAAACACTATCAGGTGTTTAGAAAGGGGGAGAGAGAAAGAGAGAGGGGGATGGTGTGTGTGTGTGTGTGTGTGTGAGAGAGAGAGTGAGCACACAAGTTGCCCGATCTCAAGTGGGAAATTAGAACTCTCAGCAATCAATAGTAAGGAGAGCAATGCCGAGATTTCATTAGCTGGGAGACACGCACGGTTAAAGCGATGCTAACAGGTATTGATGTTTGGAATTGACTGCTCAGTCTTATTTTAAAAATGTATACATTGAGATGTGATGTCTGGTCTTAACTCTTTCATGACGAGCCTCTGCTTCTTCTTCTCACAGATCTTCATGTTGAACTCACTTGAGATTTTTTGATTGTATAGTTTGTTCATGTCACCCTTAAAATAATTTTGCTTCATGTCTGTGCAAAGATGATCTGGTTTCAAACTATTTTTACTCTAACCAAAAGGTTTCTCTTTTTCTATAGTTTTTTTAGAGCCTTTGAAAAGACCTTTCGAGTCAGTGAGTTCAGTTAAATAAGAGCCCAATTTGCCCCCTGCCATTCTC
The DNA here is from genome assembly GCF_018492685.1 of Alosa sapidissima. Lineage (NCBI taxonomy): Eukaryota > Metazoa > Chordata > Actinopteri > Clupeiformes > Clupeidae > Alosa > Alosa sapidissima. Next base: position 1,088,574 of record NC_055970.1, read on the forward strand.
CTGTTCGACTTTTTGACGGTGGATATTGATCTGAGTGGAGCCGCAGCCCTCAATCACACCCAAAGTTTGCATTCGCTTCAGCGCAAGCTAGACCCCTGCTCTTTGAATACAAAACCCAGATGCATTGCCAACAGGAGTGGAGAGAACTTTTTTTTTTTTTGATTGACAGACCTTAAGTAAACTTGCTGCTTGTACACAAACCCCCTGATGAGTCACATGGTCAATTTAGGCTGGGTATTTTAATTAGGCCCGACGGAAAAACAAATCCAGGTTTTTGTAGACACCCTGACTTGCAAAGCATACAGATCTATGCATAATTGATTGCATGGAATGCAATTATTACGTGCAATGTATATGTGAAGTTGTAAATTATTAATGTGTCATGATTTACAAGTTGGTCGAGTGGTGTTTGTCTTGATCCTTCAGTATATCACATCTTTTTAGCGGCAGTCTGATAAATGTGTCATTAAGGGCCCCATTAATGATTTATAGTCCTAGAATATATGTATTTTAATTCTCATTTGTTATTACAGCTTGTCATATTTTATCAGAGCGGCTTTTAATCAAATCCCATATACATATTAATATGTACAATGATACCTGTGTAGCTGAAATGGGCGCCTTGATGTAAACGTCTTGCTCTGTTCTGTCTCGTGGCACAGGGCTTGGAGCCCGTGACAGACTTCCCCAGGAGTGGGGCCGACACTTTGATTAATTATTTCACAGTGATCCTAGCCGGTGTTATCAGCCCGTAACACTCATCAAAGAGCCAGATCAGGGCCAGATGTGAGCCAGATCAGGGCCAGATGTGAGCCAGATCAGTCTCAGCACTGGTGTTTCCGACATAAAGCTGAGAGCACAGAGGAGGCAGGAGCCATGGAGGTTGTTTTTTTTTTTGAACGTGAATAAAGAAAGGGGAAGTATTATGGAGTCTCAGCGTGTCATATAGAGACAGTGTGAGAATCAAAACTTTGGAGTTGGCTCATTTTGTTATCATGTAAATTTTGATTTTCATAAAAGTCATACTTAACATACGTAAGTAGAAATGTGTTTTGTCGGAAGAAGGCAGTAGACAGACATGCCATTAATGTTGCCATTGTTTTGTGTTGGGCTTTGACCAGCTTATGTCAAAGTAAGGAAGTTAGCAAAAAAGCTAACAGTCAATAACTTTTGTTGACTGTTTTGTTGGCTCTACAGTTGAGTTCGGACCTCTGTCCAATATGTTTTGTTTTGTTTTCTGTCCAGGTGTATCCTGGTGTCAAGGCTTAACGGCTTAAGAGTTGAGCTCAAAACCAAGCCTCGTGTAGAGAGAGGGCCTATATGTCAGGTGGTTTGTGAAGAAATGCTGTTCATTCTGCACACATTATGAATCCATATTTTGTGTGGAACTTTGATTATGAAACTTTATTTGAGAAAATGTTGGTTGGCCTTTATGCTTAACCACCTAATTGCTATCACAAAGAAACACAGTTGTGTTGTGCGGCCACAACATTTGAGGTTGTAAAATTCGGTCTAGCATTGCTCCGTTGTGGAGCAACTATGCTCGAACCAGAGCTGTTTGGACCAATCAAATTGGACTTTACGAGAATGGACAGGTGAGCAACAGTGCCTCGTCTATCACATCATCTGAGCATGCTTAGGTAGATTTTGTTTGCTTTATTAACCGTCTCTGACCCCAGGTTTTATCACTGATTGCATTGTTACATGTTGTTCTCTGGTTTGTTTTAAATATCTGATTGGCCACCTGTTTGCTCGAGGGGTTTGCGACACCCTTCCATAGCTGTTTATAACATGTTTGTAGCATCAGCGTTCAACAAAATTATTTTTAAAAACGAAGGAGGGGAAATATCCGTTTTTCCAAGTAGCCTACCCTGCTACGTATTTTGTTGTCTTAGATGTCACTATCGGCAGTTGTAGTAGATATTGACAACAGAATAACTTCCAGGCATTTGTGGAGAAGAAGGATGGTTTGTGTGTTCTTCCTACAGCTCACGGTAAGCTATTTCGTTGCTCTGATTGGTTAGGTCTATCCAATTGAGTGCAGAGGCATCCCCCCCACCCTGTATCGGTTGAAACTCCCCATAATTACATCCCAATATGCAGATAAGAATATTACTGGCTAAATTAAAAAATAGCTTAATTAATAAATAAAAATTAGTGGAGACCAAATACTGATTTAATGATAAAATGCATGTGACTTCAATGGAAATATTTATCTATTGAGTGTTGTAATGGACAAACCCTAAAATGCTGACGAAACACAACCTCTTAACAAAATATTATACTTATTTCAAAATATTATTAAGACTGATGCAACTGTTCAGAATGCACAGGTACAGTATGTTTATGCAGCTTGGGGAAAAGCCCAATTTCTCCTCCATTATTTCCTCCTTCTCTTTGTCATGGTGAAGAAACATTTCCTGAGAGCCAGAAGCTGAGAAGAGTGATGGATTGAGACAGAGGTTAGAGGGAGGGAAGGAGGGAGGGAAGGAGTGAGGTGGAGAGAGAGAGAGCATGTGTCTCAGGGGAAGTCCCATTGGAAAGAAACGTTCCACTGTGAGACATCATTCCTTTTGTCTCTGCAAGCCTGAGTGCAGTGGCTGAGCAATGGCAAACAATACACATGATCTTGTTCTCATCCCACGCTGGTCTGCTTTTTACAAACTCTAAAATGAACCACACAAGCCTTCCTAGTAAATAAATAAATAAACAAGATGAAAGGAATACATAAGCTCTTTCCTCTTCCAATGATCAAAGAGTAACCTTTAGCCATGTGAGAGGGGATTTACTTTGACCCTTTGAAGCATCAGCAACATTTCCAGGTGCGTGTGGACCCAGATCTGCAGCCAGTGCTAGATACCACGGCAACTCTGTAAATATCTGAAATAAGTGTTGTCCTTCGCTTGAATTTTATTTGTAATAATGGTGTCATGCATGATGAGAGCAGATTCCTCATCTCCAGGTCTTGAGTGACCTGTCGTGTGGACATATTTACCACACTTCCGTCATGTAGGGAGAGTGTCCTTCACAGTCTGGAACATGAGCAGTCTGTTTTTTTTTTTTCAGAATATTGTAGCCTGCCTGTGCTACTGGGCATGCACTGTATGCTTTGCACTCCATGGCAGGCTTGTGCAAAGTTCCAGAATTGAATTGAAACTTAAATTAAAAACTTAAAAACTCTTAAATTCCAATTCAATTCTTAAATTTCACTTGCATTTCAATTGAGGTAGCAAACATGAAGCAGAATTGCAATTCGAATTGTGCACAACCCTGCTCCATGGAACAATCTATACATTCCCTCATCTCTATGTTTCTCTTTTTCAAGCCTTTACAATATAGACTGAGTCACACACACACACACACACACACACACACACACACACACACACACACATTTTCTGTCTCTCTCACCAGTGTTTGGAATAACGCCGTTTAAAAGAACGGCGTTAGGTAACGTTATTTTTTCAGTAATCGAATTAATTACTTTTCCCATCGTTACAACGCCGTTAACGTTACTGGACGTTAAAGGTGGGTTAATAATGACGTAAGCGATTATTATTGGCTAAGGCAGAGTCATGTTTCATGATAGCCAATCAGAGCCAGTGTTTTTACACACTTGCCAGCACACGCGCCACACACACACACACGCACCAGCTAAAATAGAGATTCGACGAAACAGCAGAGGTCAGGAGCAATCCGATGAAAAGTTGGCATTTTCAAGGTGGAGATATAAGCACTACTTTAAATTCATTGTGGTCAAAGGCAAGAACGTGCATGTAATGTGTACATTATGTCCAGGAGCGAAGACTTTGTCAACATCCGTTGTAAGCCACTCTAATTTAATGAAGCATCTCACACACGCATCTAAAGCTAGTGGCCAAAAACACCGATACCTCCACCACAGATGATAGCTTTCCATTCACTAGCAAAGAAGGACTCGGAGCAAAGTCCTCCAAGCAGCAAAAGCTAGATCTTTCTGCCTCACAACAAAAACCTATGACACGGGCTGAAGTCAACCGTAGGTCTGTCGATGTGCAATATCTTGAATTTCCCCTTGGGGATCAATAAAGTATCTATCTATCTATCTAATAAATATCGAAAGTTATGTAGCCCTTGGCCACCTCTCTCCACCGAGATGCCAATCGATATGTAAGAGAGCGGGGCTACGCACCCTCCAGCGCAGGGGCACAGGGGGCATTCCAGTCTTCACAGAGCAGATGGGGGGGGGGGGGTAGAGTGGGGATGTGTGTGTGTGTGTGTGTGTGGTGGGGGGGCTGATGAAGGGAACTCTATGAGTCCTATTGATCTCCATTGGCAGAGAACACCAATGAAAAGAGATGCTGAGTGAAAAATAAACACATCATGAGAAGAACTGCACAATGGAGAACCTTCAGCGACCAGGTGAACAAACTTTGCATATTTTACTTTAAACTGCATATTTTAGAACTGAAGAACAGGTCCTGAATAGGAATCGAACATTGAGCATCCATAGCCAGCAAATATTTCAAGGCAATGTTCTGATGCAAAAGTACATTTGAAGGTTTTGTACGTCTTCGGTTTCGAAAAAAAAAAGCATTCAATCCAAAATCTGTTGTTGTTACTGTCAAATAACTAGAAAGAACACTTAGTAGAAACATTTTAATGATTTCTGGAAGTGATGTACTAGATTCATTTTCCAAGATAGACATTGTAGTCCACAGTGTGATTGTGTTTACTGCATTATACATTTGGTTTGCACAAGAGTGTGCTTGTGCATGAGTGTGGGTGTGTGCGTGTGTGAGTGTGTGTTTCTGTGTGTATGCTTGTGTGTTTGTGTGTGTGTGTGTGTGTGTGTGTTTATGTGTGTATGCTTGTGTGTGTGTGTGTGTGTGTGTGTGTGTGTGTGTGTGTGTGTGTGTGACAGAGACAGAGCTGTGTTGGTCCAATGCTGTGGATGTTTGAACAGAGGTGTATTAGGTCATGTTAAAATGAAGCATGCCTTCTCCACAAGGTTAATCTCATTCGCACTGGCAACTGTGATGTCATCCTAATGAAGCCCCCACAGACGTGCACTTAATAAGAGTTAAGAGTAAATTAACCTTGAGGACTTTGCACGTTTTCTTTTTTTTAATATACTTTATGCACCCATTCCCCATGCATACTAGATCAAGGACAATCTCCCATTTAGCATGAGGAGGTCAGAACAAAAACATCCTGTGTTGGTTGCAAATGTGTCTGTGACATCCATGCATAAGGCGGAGGAGAAACTGTTGGCTTTGCTAGTATGGATTTTATGTGGCCCGGACTTTTGAATTATCTAGTGATTCTAATCAGCTTCATCCTTCATTATGTATTGTATTGAATTCATTACTATTTTTGCAGTTATTAATTTTTGCAACGTTAGTTCATTGCCGTTTCATTATATTAATTGCCTTAACCCTTAGGTCCCTTTGAAAACATGCATTTCTTCTGAAGCACAGGATGTGCGTCATGTATGCTATAAATGGCTGACGGGCAGGGACCCTTTCAATTGCATAAATAAAGATGTGCGTTCTAAAGGCATTTTCTGTGGCACATAAAACAACATTGAGCTAATAGTAACTTGGGGTCAAACAAAAATGTTGTATTTAAGTTAGAAAGTGAACATTTTGTAGAGCATTACGCTAAAGTCCATTTAATTTTCATTTCAAAGTATCTGTGTTGTTTTGGAACATTTTAACTGGAAATCATCAAGGGACAAATTAAAAAGGTAAATAGATTAGTAGTTTAGTAATAAGTACAGTAATCACTTTTATGGTGCAGCCCCTGTTACAGGATATTCATCTGAAAGAAAAAAAAAAGTATTGAATTGAATCAGCAATGAACTTTATATTTAAATATGGATGGATGACTCCTCATATACAATATCTCATTGGTATGTAGACTGTATTACTCTCTGTTTGACAATATGAATGTTCTGTAACATGGGTGGGTAAGTAATAATCAATGGTCATTTAATAAGGAGAGGGATATACACTGCTTGGGTTGATATAGTCTGGGCCTACTTTTATTTCCATGCCTGTCAAAGGTGTCTGATTGTGGTCCTGCTTTCCTTGTATAACATGCAGTAATACTGGTTAAGCCCCCTCAAGTTTACAGCGCTTCATCGAGTAGCTTTCCTTCTCCTCTCCCTCTCTCTCACCGTCTTCACATCACCCCCATCCCCCCATTCTGGGAGAATAAAGGAGAGGAGGTTTTTGTTGATGACTTAAAGAATGGTGAGGACTTCTAATACACCTAGCATTTAAATAATCCCTGCTTCTCCTCAGCCTTTTGATGCCTTTGTTCACTTTGAGAAAGTTCTAACTATGCAGGCCACAATGTCTGCTTAGGGGAGAACTGCTCTGCCTCTCTCTCCCTCCCTCTCTCCATCTCTCTCTTTCTCTCTCTTTCTCTCTACCTTCCCCATCTAGTCCCAGAGCCTGAAAGAAGGCATCTCCATCCCACCTTTTCCCTCCTCTTATCTCGCTCTCTGCAGTTGACAGAGTGAATTCCCCTTGCTGAACGCCACCGCAGCGCACCCAGAAGCCGGGCGAATAATCAGCCACGCTTATCTCTGTCGCCGCAACTGAAGGTGCCGTCGCGAGAGTCACTCATCCTCCGACTGAATCTCAATTATTCCGCACTGCACATGTGTAGGTGAGCTGTAGCACATAACCAGTAAGGCTTTTTAAGCACGCTAAACTTTCCAGAGCTAAAACCTTTCAGCAGGTGCACTTATGATGTTCACACCTATGCTTGGTGAGCAGGTGCACTTATGATGCTTGTGACAGGTTTTTTTTTTACTTTGTCTGCATCTATCTTTTATTCTTTCTTTCTGGAAGTCAGTGTACTTGTATGTCTGCATTCTTTACAAAATGTCTTGAAATACTCTGAAATGATGGTAACACTCCATAATAAGGTGCCATAATAAATAGCAAACTAGTAATTAGCTAACCCTTTGTTAATATTTGTTAATTGTTGCTAAAATATATATTTGGCACAAGTTAATAGTTTTTTCATCATTAATTAAATATTAGTTGTTTGGATAAAATCTGGATGTACATGTTTTAACAAATATATTAACTGATATTGTATTAATATTTGTTAATAGTTAACTAAATGTCTTTTTGGCACTAATTAAGTTATTTCTTACATCATTTAAATGTTAAATGTTTATTTGCAAACTATATGTTAATAGAAAAGTTAATTACATATTATTATTTATCTATTTGTTATTAAACTGTGCTTCTGCCTATCCCATTATGAACCACTCCTCATGGACCCTTACAATAAAGTTGGTTGCTTAATTAATATATTAGTAATATATAGCTATCAGTGTGGGGCCCCTTATAATAAAGTTGGTTAAGCTTAATTAATATATTAGTAATATAGTAATATACACAGACAGACAAAGCTAATGACATGAACAATGTTGATACAGTAGCTTATGTCTCACAGTCTGAAAATCCTAGTACATCCGCACAGGTGAGGTCTAGATTTGGTCGCATTCTCAAGCCAGTTGACAGACTGATTCAAACTATGTCAAGACAAGATATTGTTCACACACATCTGTCTATGCAGGCTATCTGCAGGTCAGTGTTTCGGGTTTTTCATGATTAGACATAGTTAGAGTTGAGGTCATACACACGTTTGGTATCATGGTTATGTGGTCCAAGCTTTTCTGATTAGCTTTATGGAGAATGTATGGTGTATGGCTGTATGGTCTTGTGGGGTGTATAAGGCACCCTACTGCCAGTGGTTGGTTGTGTGAGAGTTTGCACACCTCTTCTTCCACTTCATCCTTATTGGATACCTTTGTGGTTGGCTGTCCTGTAATTGGTGACCCTGTCTAGTGTTTGAAAGTAGTGTACTTTTTGCCTTAAGTACTATTTGGTTGCTGCTTTTGGTTGGTGAAATTCAGGGGAGGTGGGTGTAACAGAATTAGAAATGTAGTTTAGTGTTTGTATGTGAGTTTCGCTAGCCTGGGTGTTCCCATGCTGCCTTGCGCGCGATTTGATTCACGCTGCTAAGGCAGCCTGGAGACCATGGAGCAAATTTTCGCCTGAGATAGGGAACCAATCACAGAACAGGTGGGAAAGCAAGACGATGATGAGCTATGCACAGACGCATTTGATAGACATCCGTGGCACCCAATAAACGGATCTGGGCATTTTTTTCAAATACGAGAAAATGAACGTTTGGTTCCCAAACCACGTCTCATTGAGAAGCTAGAGTTTCGCCGTAATTAAGCAGCTTTATTGAGATTGGTGTTTTAGAGCCCCCTTTGGAGAAACGCTATACTGCAGCTCTGCTGCGTTTTGCCCTTGTATTGTTGCCATAGCCGATCAGAAGCGGTATGCTTTGCATTGCGTAGGTTGACTCTATAAAGCACTCCCCACTTTGTTTTCATTTTGTAACTGTAAAATGTTGTTTAAGTTGAACACTTTGATATACCACCTGTATTATGTTACTTTACATGTATTGTTAGGATTTGGGTGCAATTCTAGTAACTAGAAAGTTTATTAAACTCCGCTAGCAACTTTCCATGCATTCAGTGTAGTTTAGCTTAGTGTGCATGGAAAGTGCAATTCAGTCTAGCAGGAAATGAATGTACATTTTGTTTATGCATTACCTCCGTATGGTCTACCTCTGTGAGTGTTTAGTGAGTCTCAGAATATTAATAAACTCGTTCTGTGCACCTGAACATTCCATGTCGCACGTCTCCCTTGTTAGTAGGACTGACATTGATGCTATAGGAATGATGCATGTAATATAGACCATTCAACTACTTGTTTTTATTTTGCTTGTGCAGATGCTGTTTTATGTATGCCAGTGCCTGAAGGCATGTTTTGTTTTTAACTTTTCCTAAAAGAATAAATGTGATAAGCCAGTTTTGGTCTCAGTCCCTTCACTGTCTGACTAATAGTTATATATTACTAATATATTAATAAAGCTTAACCAACTTTATTATAAGGGTCCCCTATACTGATAGTTATATATTACTAATATATTAATTAAGCTTAACCAACTTTATTTTAAGGGGCCCCACGCTGATAGCTATATACTACTAATATATTAAGTAAGTTTAAACTTTATTGTAAGGGTCCTATGGGGAGTGGTTCATATTGGGATAGGCAGAAGCACAGTGGAATAACAATTAGTTAAATAATAATATGTAATTAACTTTTCTATTAACACATAGTTTGTAAATAAACATTTAACATTTAAATGATGTAAGAAATAACTTAATTAGTGCCAAAAAGACATTTAGTTTATGCAAACAACTAATATTTACTTAATGATGAAAAAACTATTAACTTGTGCCAAATAGATATTTTAGTAACAATGAACAAATATTAACAAAGGGTTAGGTAATTACTAGTTTGTTATTTATTATGGCACCTTATTATGGAGTGTTACCGAAATTAGGTGGTTATTATTTACCGTAGGCGAGGGTTCATATCTGAATGTATTTTAGTCCAAGGTGTTTAGTCAAGCATCTAAAAAACTACACAATCAGGCACATTTCTCTCTTTAAACACATGCACACACACACACTCACACAAAGTATACCTGCTGTAAACAAACTGATTCACTTCAACATTCTTTTGTAACTCACTGACAGTTCATATTTGACCTCTTGGAAGAAGATAATGCTTGGAAGGGGAATATCAAGATGTTTTCAAATAAACTTTATGCTGTTTGTTTCCACAACAATAATAATAACAATAATAATTTGAAAAGCAATATGGAGAAACGTGATTATAAGACAGTGCTAATTACACAAACTAATTAAAGACTGTGACTAAGGGAACTTTATTTGTAAAGCTTATAGAGGATGCTAATTAGGAATTGAAAGTGCAATGCATCGCTCTCTTTTTCACCCTGCTTGTGTCGGCAGTATCCACCGTCCAGTAGCCCTTAAGCCATAACAAATGAGCCATCCTGTGATAGCACAATCAAAGAGACACAGATGTCAAAACATTTGCCTTCAACCTTCCTTCTCTTTAGTCACACTGCATATTTCATGGGGAATGTGATAGAGAGTGTGGGAACATTGGACACTCTCACAAATGGTGTCCCTTGTTATCTTGTAGTATGAACTTGAAATCGCTACCAGGAGACATTACCTTGTTTACCTGTACAACAGTGGAAGGTGGCGTGCAAGGCACAAGGGATTCATAAAGGTTTCATTGTTTTCAAAAACACAAACAAAAAACAACACTTTTTCCCAGTTACACATGGCTATTACGTATGTTAGCACATATTCCCCCCACGAGATACTGAATGTGCAGCTTTACGATCGTCTTTAAATCTGTCGAACGTGACACCTAAAATTAACTTATAGAAGTTAATTTTAGTAGACAAATAGAAGCCCAGTATATCGACTTGGTAACAAATAGAAGCCGATTAAGGCATATACAGCCCAGTATATCGACTTGGTAACAAATAGAAGTCGATTAAGGCATATACAGCCTAGTATGAAGAGTGTAGGCAAGAGCAAACTGAAATGTGTACTTAAGACATGGCCCTTTTCCTTTGAGTTGTACATCATTAACTCAGAATAGATCATTACTTCAGCTTACATACAGTAGGTTGCCTGTCACGTAGACAGTCTGCTTGGGGCTGACAGACTAAGGTCATCGCCATGATGTGAAGATTAAAAGCATGATTGAATCCTTCTGGCTGTGCTAGCACGCAGCACACGCTTTAACCATAGGCACACCCAACACATGAACATTCATGGATTCCATAGATGTCAAGGCTTGTGTCAACATTTTACTCTTAGCAATGTAGACATGGAATTTTGTGTAGAGGTCAGGTCCAATGCAGTTCTATACCAAGTGTTCTCTCATGAACACACACATGGTTCGGTCTGTAAGTCTCCGGTGAGTATGGCTACTTACCATAAGAAGAGGAGAAAAACACAGCTATAGAGCTGCAGTCCTGATAGAGTTTCAATGGGTCGGTCCATACAAGGTTAGCTTCCATTGTAAACAGCTGACTGGCCAGATCAAATGCATATGTGGCAGACACATGGAGATGCCTACAAAGTGATGCCAGAAGACAGAAAGCCCAGGTGGACATAACATGTATGTACTGGTGTAAGAAGTGCATTGGGTGAAAGGGAACGTCTGGTTAATGTAGTTTTGTTTTTGTCATGTCCTTCTTCTTCCTGTTTCTCTCTCTCTGTCTCATTCACGTGTGCTCTCATCACAGCCCCTGTTGGCCTGGTCAAGGTGAGTCAGCAAAAATCCCATGACATTGTCTCTCTCTCTCTCTCTCTCTCTCTCTCTCTCTCTCTCTCTCTCTCTCTCTCTCTCTCTCTCTCTCTCTCTCTCTCTCTCTCTCTCCATAAAGAACATACTGTACACAGAGCTCCACTTTAAAATGCCCTCTCTCCCTTCATCTTTATGCAGTGTAAGGGTCAATTCTCTATACATATATCTTTAATACACTCTCTCTCTCTCTCTCTCTCTCTCTCTCTCACACACACACACACACACACACACACACACACACACACACACACACACAGCTGTGTATTGTCTGTCTGGGCACATAATCTAAAGGTATCTTCAGACTTTTTTTTTCCTGGACTCTGTTGGCACTCTGGCCGCTGGCCGCTGCTACGCTTGAGTACAATGACTGAATTTGGTCGGGCCATAACCTCTGGCACTCGGAGTGGAGCAGTTCCCAGGTGAATTGAATGTGTTGAAGCCCTGCTTTCTTTTACTCTCTCTCTCTCTCTCTATCTCTCTATCTCTCCCTTGGTCACTCACCGGCTGTCCCCCAATCTCTCTCTCTGCCCCCTCTCCATTCCTCCATTATTCTGCACACCTCACCCCCTCTTTCTTTCTTTCTCTCTCTCTCTCTCTCTCCCACCACCCCCTCCCCTCCCCCTCCTCTGTGTGTCACTAACTCCCTCTGTCTGTGCCTTGGCAGGCGCGGGAGAGACAGGCCGCCTGACCTTGTGCCGCTCTCTAATGGAGAGCCTGGCGCGGGTCCACGCTTCTCAGCCACAGAGCGCCGGGCCTGGGCCTGGCACCTAATCAAGGGCCCTGCTCCTCGCGGCCCCCCAGCCCCTGATCCCTAACACATCACACCACTGACACTAATTGTCGCCAGCTACTGCAGCTGATAAAAGCTTGGTCCAACGGCGGGAGCCAATGACTCAGGACATTCAGGGTCTGTGTCCGGATTGAGATAGTGTGTGTGCGTTTGTGTTTGTCTGTGTGTGTGTGTGTGTGTGTGTCTGTGTGTGTGTGTGTGTGTGTGTGTGTGTGTGTGTGTGTGTGTGTGTATGGGTGTGTGTGCGTGTGTGTGTGAACAGAGATAGAGCCATACACAAGACAGGCAGAAAGACAAAGCTTTGCTCAAATAACATTTGGATCATACTTCATCATGTGAATGTGTGCTTCTTGCATAAGGAGGTGGTGTATGAAATAAAGGGACTGTTATCACTGTTGGAGTTTGTAATTTATGCTGAAAACAGGCAATAGTTACTGTGACACGCTCACATCATCATCTACAATGTCCAAATTCTGCATTGGGACTGTGGTTAAGGATTTAGGATAAACAACTTTGACTGCAATAGAACATTTTGTTCAATCCCATCGTGCACAACCATGAATACAAAGACTAGGAGCACAACACAGTACAATAATGTCCAAAGTGATCCTACAGTCAAAGGCAGGGATTACCAAGCAATGCAATAAGAATGGTGCAGAGAGGATTTCAAGCAAAATACTGGTGCTATAATATACAATTTTAATGACCGTGTAAGGTATCAATCCTTACCATTTTCGAAAGCTAGGCACTGTCTGATTTAACAGGATTCCAATGGATGCACTGAACAGGAAGCTGTGAGTATGTACTGTATCTATCCAGGGATTTCAGCCTTTCCTATATATGGATATGCTGACACAATATAGTAAAGCCTGTTTGTGGAAAGGCTTACTCACAATCCATGTGTTTTGCTAAAGAATTTACATAATTATAAATAACTATTGGGCCGCCGTGGCCTGCTTTGGGCAGCCGTGGCCTGCTGGTTAGCACTTCGGACCTGTAACCGGTGTCATGAGCTCTCTCTCTGCCTGGTAACACGTGCTGATTGAAGTCTGATGACCTCCACCTGTTCCTGCTCTGCTCTGCCTCACCCTCATTACCTACCAGCTGCACTGCATTCACCACTCATCATGCCCTCTATATAAAGCCTTGCTTTTCAGTCCACACTTGTCAGATCGTCTGCAACCAGCACCAGTTACCTGCCTGTTTATTGAAAACGCCTCTGACTCTTTGCCTGTGATCCCGGACCCGCTCGACTACTTCTGTGTTCTCCAGCCCCGGTAATCTTGACCTGCCTTCCGTCCCTCTTCTACGTATACCGCCTAGTCCTTGACTGTACTGCTGCTTCGTTTCAATTGCTGTTGTGTGTGTGTTTCCCCCAGGACTTCCCGGATCATCCAGCTCCTGCCTTCGCTGTTCGGCTACTGGGGGAACACACACACGCAGACTCTTGGAACTCCTGTACCCCCCCCGGAACCCCTGAAACCCCCAACCCTTAAATAAACTTTTGAACGTGACGCAATTGTGGTCCTCGTCCTGTTTGGTGTCTGACAGTACGATCTGACCAAACATGGACCCAGCGCACGGTCGAACCAGCATGGAAACCGACGAACCAGAACCACCCACCGCCATGCAACGCCTGGAAGAGACAGAGAGAGAGGTAAACCGCAACACTGCTGACATTGCCTCCCTACTTCAAGCCGGCTTGAGCCAGCGTCAGCAGTTCCAGCAGCAACAGCAACAACTTGCAATGATCATTCAACTTCTCACCAACCTTTCTCCTCTGCCTGCTCCCACCGGCCCAGCCCCAGCCAGCCTGCTCACCGGCCCAGCACCCGAGTCTCCTGCCCAGTCCACTGCTACCGTGGCTGCCGGAGCCCCAGAACCCAGGATCGGCAATCCAGAGCGGTTCAGCGGCGACCCAACCCAGGTACGGGCGTTCCTGACGAGCTGCCGTGTCCAGTTTACCCTGCAACCCAGGACTTTTGCCACTGAAGGGGCGAGGGTCGGTTACGTGATCACTCACCTGACGGGCCGAGCTCGACTCTGGGGAACGGCGGAGTTCGAGCGCCAGACCCCAGCATGTGCAACCTTCAACCTATTCGCAGAGGAGATGCTCAAGGTATTCGATTTGGAATCCACAATAGCCGAGGCATCTCGGATCCTGATGAGTATTCGCCAAGGCAGAAGGACTGTTGCGGATTACTCCATCGACTTTCGAACCGTGGCAAGTCGAAGCTCCTGGAACATGGAAGCATTGGTGGATGCTTTCCTCCACAGCCTGGCGGACTACATAAAGGACGAGCTGGTTTCCCATGATCAACCCCCCACTCTTGATGAAGCCATTGCTCTGGCTGTCCGCATCGACCGCAGGATCCAGGCCCGCCGTCATGAGAGAGGGCGCCAGAGTCCATCCACCAGCACACGGAGTGTCCCAACTGCCCTTCTGTCCGCACCTGCCACACCATCTAGCCAGCCGGACCAGTCTGAACCGATGGAGATCGGCCGCACCTCCCTAACCCCTGCAGAGCGCCAGCGACGCATCACCTCCAACTTGTGCCTGTACTGTGGTGGTGATGGTCATCGAGTCGCCACCTGTCCAGCAAAAGCCGGAGCTCACCAGATGTAGGAGGAATCCGGATGAGCTCAATGAACATTCAGCCCTCCATCAGCCGTAAACCCCTCATCCAAGTCTGTCTTCACCTGTCTGATTCCACCCACACCCTGGCAGCCCTGGTGGACTCTGGCGCAGAAGCAAACATTATTGACACAGGACTTGCTCGTCAGCTGGGCTTGGAAAGCCATCGCTTGTCCACTCCTGTTCCAGCCCGGGCCCTGGACGGTCACGCAATTGGCACAGTTACCAGCATCACAGCCCCCATCTCAATGATGGTGTCAGGAAACCACCGAGAGACCATCCGCTTCCACCTGCTCAGCTCTCCAGGCCAACCCCTAATCCTGGGCTACCCTTGGCTCCGTCTCCACAATCCTCACCTCGATTGGGCCTCCGGAACTGTGAAAGAGTGGGGAAATGCCTGCCACCTGACCTGTTTGCGTGCTGCCTCGCTGCCCCCCGGCTCAGTACCCCCCAGCATTGCCCACGACATTTCTAATGTCCCTGAATGTTACCATGGCCTCCGAGAGGTGTTCAACAAGACCAAAGCCACATCTCTGCCCCCACACCGTCCGTACGACTGTGCCATTGATCTCCTCCCTGGGACTGCTCCACCCAAAGGTCACCTCTACTCACTATCCCCTCCTGAAAGAAAAACTATGGAGGATTACATCAGGGACTCCCTGGCAGCTGGACTCATCCGCCCGTCTTCCTCTCCTGCTGGTGCCGGGTTCTTCTTTGTGGGAAAGAAAGATGGTTCTCTTCGCCCCTGCATTGATTATCGAGGTCTGAATGATGTCACAGTGAAGAACCGGTACCCTCTGCCTTTACTCACCTCTGCTTTTGAATTGCTCCAGGGATCCACTATTTTCACCAAACTGGACCTTAGAAATGCTTACCACCTAGTGCGAGTAAGGGAGGGTGACGAGTGGAAGACAGCATTCAACACCCACACCGGCCATTATGAGTACCTGGTAATGCCATTTGGCCTCACCAACGCCCCAGCGGTATTCCAGGCGCTGGTGAATGATGTGCTGCGGGACATGCTGAATAAATTCGTCTTCGTGTACCTGGACGACATCTTAATTTTCTCCAGAACTCTGTCCGAACACACCCGTCATGTCCAGCTGGTTCTTCGACGGCTCCTGGAGAACTCTCTCTATGTCAAGGCGGAGAAATGCGAGTTCCATGCTCAGACTGTGTCATTCCTGGGATACATCGTCGCTGAAGGCAATATCCAGATGGACCCCGCAAAGGTCTCGGCAGTTACCTCCTGGCCAGTTCCGGGGAATAGGAAGAAGCTGCAGCAATTCCTCGGTTTTGCCAATTTCTACCGGAAATTCATCCGGAACTACAGCTCCGTCGCCGCTCCCCTCACAGCTCTGACCAGCATCAAACACCCCTTTTCCTGGACCCCAGAGGCCAACACAGCCTTTCATACCCTCAAGGCCCGGTTCACCACTGCCCCCATCCTCCAGATGCCGGATTCAGACCGGCAGTTCGTTGTCGAGGTGGATGCCTCAGACGTGGGAGTCGGGGCCATACTCTCTCAACGGGCAGAGGAGGACAACAAGTTGCACCCCTGTGCATTTTTCTCTCGCCGGCTTTCACCTGCAGAGCGCAATTATGATGTTGGAAACCGTGAGCTGTTGGCTGTCAAGCTTGCCCTGGAGGAGTGGCGTCACTGGCTGGAGGGGTCCACAGTTCCGTTCCTGGTCTGGACCGATCACAAAAACCTCGAATACATCCGCAATGCCAAACGTCTTAACCCCAGACAGTCCCGCTGGGCCTTGTTTTTCACCAGATTCAACTTCACCCTGTCATACCGCCCAGGTTCTCGGAACACCAAGCCGGACGCTCTCTCCCGTCAGTTTCATAAGGATGACGCCCCTTCCCAGGAACCTGCATCAATTCTGCCCGATCCCTGCGTCGTAGCTGCCCTGACCTGGGATATCGAGGAGGAAATTCAAGAGGCCCTCCGTGACCATCCCAGTCCCAGTGCATGCCCAGACGGTCGTCTCTTCGTCCCAGATAATTTGAGGTCCCGGGTCATACAGTGGGGACACAACTCCCGCCTTGCCTGCCACCCGGGCTCCGCCCGCACCTGCCATCTCCTTGCCCAGCGCTTTTGGTGGTCGTCTTTGAGAAGGGATGTCCGAGAATTCGTCCGTGCCTGCCCCACCTGCAATCAGAACAAGTCCTCCACTCGGCCCCCCGCTGGTTTACTCCAGCCCTTGCCTGTGCCCACACGACCCTGGTCCCACGTCTCCTTGGACTTTGTAACTGGCCTCCCACCATCAGGTGGGATGACTGTCATTCTCACTGTGGTTGACCGGTTTAGCAAGATGGCACACTTCATTCCCCTCCCTAAACTGCCATCTGCCAGAGAGACTGCCCAGGCTGTTCTTGATCATGTCTTCCGTCTACACGGGCTGCCCAGGGATGTTGTCTCTGACCGAGGCCCGCAATTTACCTCTACATTCTGGAAGGAGTTCTGCCGTCTTCTAGGGGCCACAGTGAGTCTCACCTCTGGGTTCCACCCCCAGTCCAATGGTCAATCCGAGCGGGCAAACCAGGAGCTGGAGAAGGCGCTGCGGTGCATGGTTTCTCGCAAACCCCAGGCTTGGGCACAACAACTGATGTGGATAGAGTATGCTCACAACTCCCTCACCTGCTCTGCCACTGGTATGTCACCTTTCCAGTGTGTGTATGGCTACCAGCCCCCCCTGTTCCCCAGCCAGGAAGGAGATGTGTCCTGCCCGTCTGCCCTCGCCTATGCCCGCCGTTGCCGTCGTACCTGGTCACAAGCTCGTGCCACGCTACTCAAGTCAGCTGTCAGCTATGCCACTGGGGCTAACCGCCGAAGATCGCCGGCACCCGCCTACCGTGTTGGCCAGAAGGTGTGGCTGTCAGCCAAGGATCTCCCACTGCGGGTGGAATCGCGTAAACTGGCACCTCGATTCCTCGGCCCGTTCCCTATCCAGAGGGTCATCAGCCCAACCGCAGTCCGGCTCCAGTTGCCAACCTCCATGAGGGTGCACCCTACTTTCCATGTTTCGAAAGTCAAGCCGACGCATGAAAGCCCGCTGGTCCCCGTGCCGCTTCCTCCTCCTCCTCCTCGCCTCGTTGACGGTGGGCTGGTGTACACCGTTCGACGCCTGCTTCGGTCCAGACGGCGAGGTAGGGGCCTCCAGTATCTCGTCGACTGGGAGGGCTATGGACCTGAGGAGAGAACCTGGGTGCCAGCCAGTCGGATTGTGGACCGGACACTCATCGCCGACTTCCACCGTCTGCATCCTGATCAACCTGCAATCCGTAGGGGCCGCCCCAGAGGGGTCCCTAACCGTCCTGCCCGCCCGGCTTCCTGTCATGTGCCTGACCCTGACCCTGTCTCGGTACCTGTCCCGTCTTCTGTCCACGACCCTCCAGCTCCCTCCGAGGATGAGGATGTTCACTCGGACCGCTCGGAGGAATTCTAGCCCTCCACCGGCTCCCCTCCGCCCTCCCGACGTGGTGTCACTCTTGGGGACTTCTGGGGCCGTCCCTTAGGGGGGGGGTTCTGTCATGAGCTCTCTCTCTGCCTGGTAACACGTGCTGATTGAAGTCTGATGACCTCCACCTGTTCCTGCTCTGCTCTGCCTCACCCTCGTTACCTACCAGCTGCACTGCATTCACCACTCATCATGCCCTCTATATAAAGCCTTGCTTTTCAGTCCACACTTGTCAGATCGTCTGCAACCAGCACCAGTTACCTGCCTGTTTATTGAAAACGCCTCTGACTCTTTGCCTGTGATCCCGGACCCGCTCGACTACTTCTGTGTTCTCCAGCCCCGGTAATCTTGACCTGCCTTCCGTCCCTCTTCTACGTATACCGCCTAGTCCTTGACTGTACTGCTGCTTCGTTTCAATTGCTGTTGTGTGTGTGTTTCCCCCAGGACTTCCCGGATCATCCAGCTCCTGCCTTCGCTGTTCGGCTACTGGGGGAACACACACACGCAGACTCTTGGAACTCCTGTACCCCCCCCGGAACCCCTGAAACCCCCAACCCTTAAATAAACTTTTGAACGTGACGCAATTGTGGTCCTCGTCCTGTTTGGTGTCTGACAACCGGAGGGTTGCCGGTTCGAACCCCGACCAGTAGGCACGGCTGAAGTGCCCTTGAGCAAGGCACCTAACCCCTCACTGCTCCCCGAGCGCCGCTGTTAATGCAGGCAGCTCACTGCGCCGGGATTAGTGTGTGCTTC